>NC_060175.1:16688693-16701193 GCF_021184085.1 Oncorhynchus gorbuscha | reverse complement strand
ACGCTCCATGTACTGGTGGAGGGAGATGGAGAAGAGGGGGAGGGGTAAATCAATCCATCAATCAAATGCATTTATAAAGCACTTTTTACATCAGCAGTTGTCACAAAGCACTTTTAAATAACCCAAGATGGAGGGCAGCAGGGTAGAAACTACTAGTCTGTTCAACTTCTCTTTCGTATCTTCGGAGATTCCTAAAGATTGGAAAGCTGCCGCGGTCATCCCCCTCTTCAAAGGGGGTGACACTCTAGACCCAAACTGTTACAAACCTATATCTATCCTTCCCTGCCTTTCCAAAATATTCGAAAGCAAAGTTAACAAACAGATCACTGACCATTTCGAATCCCACCGTACCTTCTCCACTGTGCAATACGGTTTCCGAGCTGGTCATGGGTGCACCTCGGCCACTCTCAAGGCACAAAACAATATCATAACCGCCATTGATAAAAGACAGTACTGTGCATCAGTCTTCATCGACCTGGCCAAGGCTTTCGACTCTGTCAATCACCGTAATCTTATCGGCAGACTCAACAGCCTTGGTTTCTCTAATGACAGCCACGCCTGCTTCACTAACGACTTCTCAGATAGAGTTCAGTTTGCCAAATTGGAGGGCCTGTTGTCCAGACCTCTGGCAGTCTCCATGAGGGTACCACCGTGTTCAATTCTTGGGCCGCCTCTTTTCTCTGTATACATCAATGATGTCGCTCTTGCTGCGGGTGATTCCTTGATCCACCTCTACGCAGACGACACCATTCTGTATACATCTGTCCCTTCTTTGGACACTGTGTTAACAAACCTCCAAACAAGCTTCAATGCCATACAACACTCCTTCCGTGGTCTCCAACTGCTCTTAAATGCTAGTAAAACTAAATGCATGCTCTTCAACCGATCGCTGCCCGCACCCGCCCGCCCGACTAGCATCTCTACTCTGGACGGTTCTGACCTAAAATATGTGGACAACTACAAATACCTAGGTGTCTGGTTAGACTAAACTCTCCTTCCAGACTCATATTAAGCATCTCCCATCCAAAATTAAATCTAGAATCAGCTTCCTATTTCGCAACAAAGCCTCCTTCACTCACGCTGCCAAACTTAACCTCGTAAAACTGACTTTCCTACCGATCCTCAACTTCAGCGATGTCATTTACAAAATAGCCTCCAACACTCTACTCAGCAAACTGGATTCAGTCTATCACAGTGCCATCCGTATTGTCACCAAAGGCCCATATACCACCCACTACTGCGACCTGTATGCTCTCGTCAGCTGGCCCTCGCTACATATTCGTCACCAGACCAACTGGCTCCAGGTCATCTATTAGACTTTGCTAGGTAAAGCTCCACCTTCTCAGCTCACTGGTCACCATAACAACACCCACCCGTAGCACGCGCTCCAGCAGGTATATTTCACTGGTCATCCCCAAAGCCAACACCTCTTTGGCCGCCTTTCCTTCCAGTTCTCTGCTGCCAATTACTGAAACGAATTGCATAAATTGATGAAATTGGAGACTTACATCTCCCTCACTAACTTCAGCAGCTTACCGATCACTGCAGCTGTACACAGCCCATCGGTAAATAGCCCATCCAACTACCTACCTCATCACCATATTGTTTTTATTTACTTTTTTTCGCTCTTTTGCACACCAGTATTTCTACTTGCACATCATCATCTGCACATCTATCACTCCAGTGTTAATTTGCTAAATTGTAATTACTTGCTACTATGGCCTATTTATTGCCTTACCTCCTTACTCCATTTGCACGCACTGTATATAGATTTTTCTGTTATTGACTGTACTTTTGTTTATCCCATGTGTAACTTTTTGTCGCACTGCTTTGCTTTATCTTGGCCAGGTCGCAGTTGAAATTAGAACTTGTTCTCAACTGGCCTACCTGGTTAAATAAAGGTGAAATAAAAAATATTTAAAAAAAAAGTTACAATATTACTCCTTAGAATAGATTCTACAAAATACAGGAGAAAGATACATTTCATCTATACAGTCCTGAAACACACTCACCACCCACTCTCCTTCCCTCACCACCCACTCTCCTTCCCTCACCACACACCTGTATGATGGAGCAGACTGGGTCCCCAGGGCAGTTGGGCTCTGGTACGATCCTGCGATGCCTCCACAGCACCTTGTCCTCTGTCTCATGCTCCCTTTCTCCTCCACTCCTCCTCCTCCTCCTCTGGGGGATGGACTCCCAGGGGAACACAGTGACCAACATGTTAGGTTGCTGTACCACATCCAGGTTGTGACCAGACACGAAGATCAGACGGCCACCGCTATACACAGAGAGGGGAGGAAATGTCACAAACACATAGAAATATAATTACTAGAACGAAAGGGTTGTGGCCCAACACAAAGCGCAGACACCCACCTCTACACAAACAGAGGAGGGAGGAGATGTGTCACAGCACCTGTATGAGTGGGGCCAGGGACACTGAATTTAGGCTTATAAATCCTTCTTTAACCTGTGTCCTCCCTTCATCTACACTGATTGAAGTGGATTTAACAAGTGACATCAATAAGGGATCATAGCTTCAACCTGGATTCACCTGGTTTGTCTATGTCAAGGAAAGAGCAGTTGTTCTTAATGTTTTGTTCACTCAGTCTCCCATTTGTATGTATGAATGGGGCCAGGGACTCTGAACTTTAGATGGACCAGACAGGCACTGCTACACACAGAGCTAAGGAGGATAATGTTTCATCATGAACGTAGAAATATAACTACTAGAATGGTAATTCCCATTCAAGTTAATGTTCTGTGATGGTCAGACTTGCGGCCATATTGAGTGTCCAATCGAGTGTTTCAGTCCAGTGGGGTGAAGTCCACTCAACTTAAGATCATTTTTATCAAGATGTTCCCTTAAGCGAAGTTCACGTAAACCAACTTCAGTTCACTTCAAGTGACACATCTATAGATCTGTAAGAGGTCACACACACACCTGAGGAAGCTCTTGGCGGGCACAGCCTGGGTGATGTTGGGGTTGGGGGTGAAGCTGTAGGCTGACTCGTGAAGGTGGCGCTGGCTGTTGCCATAGTGAAGTGTCACGCGGTGATCACCCGTCCTGTTGCTGCTGCCCGTCACACACACCACACTATCATCCTGGGCCTCTGATAAACTGGGGGAGGAGAGAAGAGGAGTGGGGGAGGAGAGAATAAAAGGGGGGAGGAGAGAAGAAAAGGGAGGAGAGAAGAAAAGGGAGGAGGAGAGAAGAAAAGGGAGGAGGAGAGAAGAAAAGGGAGGAGAGAAGGGAGAGAGTAAAGAACAGAAGTACATCAGTGAACAGGATTCTGTATCTGTCTCTCTCTTTATGTGTGTTCATGAGTGAGTTTCATAATCACTCACATGACACATTGCACTCCTCCGACGGTGACAGTGATGTCAGAGGGGCGTCCCGTGAGCAGGTTCCTCCCAGTGATGGTCAGGGACGTGCCCCCCGCCTTGGGACCCCTCTGGGGGGACACCTCCATCACAAACGGATCCTGGTAGCTGAACTTCTGGCTGGAGAGGCCAAACTCTCCCCCGCTCACTTCTACTGACACTTGGCCCGTCTTCTCTCCCCCACTGGCTTTGGTCTTACACACAATCCTACAGAGGACACCCACAGATACAGGATAATTATGAATCATAGTAATCTCACACGGAAGTAGTAATCACACTCACGTTGACCTCCTCCCCCACCTAACACAGAGACAGGTAGTCTAGTGGTTAGAGCGTTGGACTCGTAACCAAAAGGTTGCTGGATTGAATGCCCAAGCTGACAAGGTAAAAATCTGTAATTCTGCCCCTGAGTAAGGCAGTTAACCCACTGTTCCCCGGGCGGCGAAGATGTGGATGTTGATTAAGGCAGCTCCCCGCACCTCTCTGATTCAGAGGGGTTGGGTTAAATGCAGAAAACACATTTCAGTTGAACACATTCAGTTGTACAACTGACTAGGTATCTCCCTTTCACAGTCCATACCTGGAGGAGACCTCGTAGAGGTGGGGGATGACAGAGCAGGAAACCCCAGCCACAGTGACAGAGTGCAGGATGTCCTCAGCCTTCTGGCCCAGGTTGGACCCTGAGATGGTCAGCACGGTCCCCCCCTCCACCAGTCCAGAAAGGGGCTCAATCTAACACAGAAGTATAAAACACGTTAGAACTGATTCTTTCTCGTACTCAACAATAAGACTACAACAGTAATTCCAGAGTTATGGGGGGATGGGGGGTGGACGGACGGTACTCACGGCATGGATGACGGGGGGTGGGGGGTGGACGGACGGTACTCACGGCATGGATGACGGGGGGGATGACGGACGGAACTCACGGCATGGATGGGGGTGGACGGACGGACGGAACTCACGGCATGGATGACGGGGGGGGGGGTGGACGGACGGTACTCCACGGCATGGATGACGGGGGATGGGGGTGGACGGACAGTACTCACAGCATGGATGAAGGGGGGATGGGGGGTGGACGGACATGGCATGGACGGGGGGATCGGGGGGTCACAGCATGGATGACGGGGGGTTGGACGGGGGTTGGGGGTGGACGGACGGTACTCACGGCATGGATGACGGGGGGGATGGGGGGATGACGGACGGACGGTACTCACGGCATGGATGATGGGGCGATGGGGGGGGGCGGTACTCACGGCATGGATGACAGGGGCGGGGCAGGTCTGTTCGAGGGGCTCGCTGCAGGAGTCTCCGTACAGACAGGTGGACTGGTCCCCTCCACACCACACACAGCCATACTTCTGGTCCGCCGTGTGACACTGGCTACAGTCAGAACGCCCCACAGAACAGTTGTACAGAGTCACTGGAAGGGACAGGAAGAGGGAGTTAGAGACTGTGAGAGATAGCGTGACTTAGAGTTTACAGTATGTTGAAATAGTGTAGAGTTAAACATTAAGCAACAATAATAGTCATTGAGAGAAAGCGAGAGCGAAAGAGAAATATAACAGTCATTGAGAGAAAGCGAGAGCGAGAGAGAAACATAACAGTCATTGAGAGAGAGAGAGAAATATAACAGTCAATAACAGTCATTGAGAGAAAGCGAGAGAGAGAGAGAGAAATACAGTCATGAGGAGCGAGACAGTCATCATATGAGGAGAGAGAGAGAAGATAATAACAGTCAGTCATTGAGAGAGAGAGAGAGATAATACAGTCATTGAGGGAGCGAGAGAGAGAGAGAGAATACAGTCATTGAGGGAGAGAGAGAGAGAGAGAGAGAGAACAGTCATTGAGAGAGAGAGAGAGAGAGCGAGAGAACAGTCATTGAGAGAGAGAGAGAGAGAGAGAGAGAGAGAGAGAGAGAGAGATACAGTCATTGAGGAGAGAGAGAGAGAGAGAGAGAGAGAGAACAGTCATTGAGGGAGCGAGAGAGAGAGAGATAATACAGTCATTGAGGGAGAGAGAGAGAGAGAGATAATACAGTCATTGAGGGAGAGAGAGAGATACAGTCAGTGAGAGAGAGAGAGAGATAATACAGTCATTGATGGGGAGAGAGAGAGAAACTCATAGAAAACAGAATGCTCTGCGTGTAAACTAATCACACTTGTCCTTGGGGAAGGGAGTGGAAAGTGGAAAGGTGAGAACATTCTCTTGGGACAATATGCCATATGTCTGATACAGACGCCTAGAAGAAAAACATGGAAAACATTGTTATGGCCGAGAGCAACAACACAGCTGGGCTGGCAGCAGCTGTTCCCCAGCACTATGGGTCTGGGACTCACCGTATAGGTCATGAGAGCTGTCCACGTGGAAGGTGTCCCGCCTCTTTACGTACACCATGGCATTATACTCATCCACTGGAGCGGAGTAGGAATACTGCAGCGAGAAGTAGAGTTGTTCAAGTTTTCACTGAAACTTGAATTGAGTACTAAAGTGTCCACAAAAACTGTCAGTGAGTAGAATGTGATAGTCTGACCTGGTGCAGCTGACAGGTGATGTCAAAGAGAGATGGGTTCATCTCATCCATTTCCACGTAGGCGTCTACCACCACCGTCTGCCCCTCGATCACCAACACACACTCGTAGTCCAGGCCTGTGTCCTGCACACACACATTGGACCAGGTTACAACAGAATCAAATGCATTGTTTTTCTTTATAGTTCCTGAATCCTGCAGTTGTCCTCGACCATAGTGTAGACACCCAGGTGGTGTGTGTGTGACTGAGTGCATGTGTTACCTGGTACAGGTGGAGGTTTCTGGCGAATAGTGTGATCTTCCTCGCCACTCTGACTGGTAACAGATGAGAACCCTGGACCTTCTCCACACAGGGGCAAGCAGACGAGCCCCAACCCACATAGGAGCCTGAGTCCCCCTACACACACAGCACTGTTAGATAAATACACACACACATTCACAAGGACACACTCCAACCAACCAAGGCATCACAATTTTCTGTTTATCTCATCAACCCATAAACTATTGACTGTTATACATATTAATGAGGTTCTAAGCTTCTTCATGTAATACTACTCTTAAAATGGCCTGTCAAATGATAAAACGGATGAAAACATTAACGAAAAGACAACTGCTCCAGCCTTTGCTGTCGTAGCCATTTCTTCAAATTGATTTCCAAAAGCAACGTCAACCATGTGAACAACGACAACGAAAGCAAAACACGGTGAGGAATGGCAATGGGACAAGGGAAGAGCTGTGATTCTGACAACTGGTGTCAGAAGTGGGATTCTAGAGCTGTGTCCAGTTAAGAGCTGGAAGCATGGTAGCCGTGGAAGCTCCGGACGAATTTCGAACTCACCGGCAGAAAGGTGTCGGATGAGTCATACTGGTAGTCCAGCTCTGAGTCGGCGTCCAGGAGCTGGGGGTAGGCCGAGCCCGAAAGGAAGTGGTCAGCGGCCTCTCCGTCCCCTGACAACACGCTGGTGGCCGAAAACGTGGTGGATGTGTCGTTCTCTACCGCCGTGTCCTCCGCTTCCTCCCTGGGCCAGAGAAGCACTTCCGGCTCGGCACCCTGGCCCTCTCCGTCGGTGGGGTGGAGGTGGTCTAGAGGGAGTGGGGAGGGGGCCTCTGTCAGGTCCAGGTGGAAGGTGAGATCTGAGTTGACAGGTTCCCCCAGGGGAAGGGGGCTGGGAAAGGGTAGCTGACGGGTGTGGGCTGGACCTCCATGGGGGGCTCCGCCAGACTCAGAGCCTTGTCCAGTTCCTGAGGGGGGGGTGCAGTAACCACTTCCAATGGGGATGTCTCGGGTGGGAACGCCAGGGGGATTAGAGTGGCGACATCCTCGGATGGCTGCCCGTCTTTGGTCATAACCGTCGCCACCTCAGTTTCCACGGCAAGCTCCACATTGTCAGGGGTAACCACGGGGCCTACAGTTTCACTTTCAGCCTCTGCAACGAGCTCTTCCGCAGTTGTTTGCTCCTCAGCCTCACTAGTGGTGGTCTCAGGTATGGGCGTTGTAACTTCGGCTAACGTTGTAGGGGGATGAATGGTGGGGGCCTCGGTCGGCATAGCAGGGTTGGGCAGTGTAGTCGGCTCCGCTGTGGTGGTTGTAGACAGGGTTGTTGTCATAGGCTCCAGGGCGGTAGCTATGGTGGTAGGGGCTTTGATTGATGTCGTTGTGGCGATAGTTGCTGTGGTAGTTGTGGGGGTGGCTGTTGTTGTAGTTGTTGGGGTTGTTGTTGTAGTTGTCGGGGGTACGGTTGTTGGGGACACTGTTGTGGGAGGAGCCGGGGTGGGGAGTTTGAACTGGGTGGTGGAAGGGTAGGGGTAAAGGGGGAAGACATGGGGGAGAGGGTGAGACAGAAATAAACAAACAACTAAAGAAAACTGATCAAATAAACAAACTCATAAGTTGACTGAAAAACCCAAATCAGATGTGAAACGTCTCCAAAAGTTGCCAGTATTAACATCAATGATGACAACTCATGCACTTGGTTGGCGACACAGGCAAAATGGAGATGATCGTTAGTTATATTGGATGTTTGTTTTGGGACATGAGGTGCAGTGAAAATAAGTGTCACTTTGTTTTGCCACGTTAGAGACAGTCTTTCAATCAACCATCTACAATGGATTGGCACCAAACAGCCTAGACTTACCATGCCACACTACGGTGCAATAGGTGGACCAAACTCTACAGCGAACATATAGCGAGTGTGGGCAACATTCCTCTCTCTTCTTCTGTCTTGACCTCAAGTGCAACATGCTTTCGATCTCGAGCTAACTGACCGTTGTCGCAGTGAGTGTGACTTACGTGTTCGTTATAGATGATAACCCCCTCGTCACAGGCGGGCTTGTGGGTACAGGTGTGCTGGTGGACACACCAGTTGCAGCCCCAGCGACTCAACACACAACCGCGGCAACTAGGAAGAGAAATAGAGAGAGGGGGATTGGGATAAGAGAGATAGGGAAAGAGAGGAGGAGAGAGTAAGAGAGGGTGGAGAGAAAAAGAAAGGGAGAGGGTATTGAAAGAAACAAAAATGCTGTTAGAAAAAAATGAAAGAAAGGAAATGAGAGAGAGAAATGGGAGGAGGGGACAGGGAAGCTTGGCACACAGGGTAATCCAATCTAGGACAAGTGGTAAAAAAGAGGTCATGTAATTGGCAGGTTCCTTATTGAAGTGCTCTGAACAAGGTGCCAGGAAAGGAAAGGAGAAAGGTAATTGAATGAGTGCATGTGTAAACAACATAGATATGTCACTGCCCATGCAATCAGTCTTTAGTGGTCAAGTGTCCACTCTATGCATCTCTATGGCTAACACATCGAAATGGATGCAGTTCATAAAGGTATTACAAGATATTATAGCTTGACAAAGCACTCCTATGTCCAGATATTCCACTTCTGAGAATTCGTAGGTGAGTGAGTAAACCCCCTCTACCATCAGTCCAACTAGCCAACGTGCAATCATTGGATAACAAAATGGATGTGCTCCAATCAAGGATATCCTACCAACGAGACATTAAAAACTGTAATGTCTTATGTTTCACTGAGTCGTGGCTGAACGACATGGATAACATACAGCTGGCGGGTTTTCGATTCATCGGCAAGATAGAACAGCTGCCTCCGGTAAGACAAGGGGTGGCAGTCTGTGTCTATTTGTAAAAAAACAGCTGGTGCATGAATTCTCAAGGTTTTGCTTGCCTGAGGTAGAATATCTCATGATAAGCTGTAGACCACACTATTCACCAAGATAGTTTTCATCTATATTTGTCGTAGCAGTCTATTTACCTGCTTACAAGCAAAAACGAAAGCAAGAAGCACCAGTGACTCGCTCAATAAGGAAGTAGTCAGAGGACGCAGATGCTAAGCTACAGGACTATTTTGCTAGCACAGACTGGAATATGTTCCAGAATAAGTGCATAGATAAAGTCATCCCCACAGTGATCATGCGTACATACCCCAACCAGAAGCCACGGATTACTGAGCTAAAGGGTAGAGCTGCCGCTTTCAAGGAGCAGGATCCTAACACGAACGCTTATAAGATATCTCGCTATGCAAACTACTGAGGACTAAAAAAGGGAAGCACAGCCGCAAGCTGCCCAGTGACACAAACCTACCAGACGATCGAAATGACTTCTATGCTCGCTTCGAGGCAAGCAACACTGAAGCATGAATGAGAGCATCAGCTGTCCTGGATGACTGTGTGATCACGCTCTCTGTAGCTGATGTGAGTAAGACTTTTAAACAGGTCAACATTCACAAGGCAGCAGGGCCAGACAAATTACCAGGCCGTGTTGTTCGAGCATGTGCTGAACAACTGGCAAGTGTCATCACTGATATTTTCAACCTCTCCCTGACCGAGTCTGTAATACCAACATTTTTCAAGCAGACCACCATAGTCCCTGTGCCCAAGAACATAAAGGCAACCTGCCTAAATGACTACCGACCCGTAGCACTCACGTCTGTAGCCACGAAGTGCTTTGAAACGCTGGTAATGGCTCACATCAACATCAACACCATCCCAGAAACCCTAGACCCACTCCAATTTGCATACCGTCCAAACAAATCCAGATGCAGTTTCTATTGCACTCCACACTGACCTTTCCCTTCTGGACAAAAAGAATGCTAATCATTGACTACAGCTCAGAGTTCAACATCATAGTGCCCTCACTAAGCTAAGGACCCTAGGACTAAACACCTCCCACTGCAACTAGGACTAAACACCTCCCCCCAGGTGGTAAGGGTAGGCAACAACACATCTGCCACGCTGATCCTCAACACATGAGCCCCTCAAGAGTGCGTGCTCAGTTACCTCCTGTACTGCCTGCTCACCCATGACTGCATGGCCAGGCACGACTCCAACACCATCATTAAGTTTGCCAACGACACAGCGGTGGCCTGATCACTGACAAGGATGACACAGCCTATAGGGAGGAGATCAGAGACCTGGCAGTGTGGTGCCAGGATAACAACCTGTCCCTCAACGTGATCAAGATGAAGGAGATGATTGTGGATTACAGGAAAAGGAGGATCAAGTACGCCCCCATTCTCATTGACGGGGCTGCAGTGGTGCAGGTTGAGAGCTTCAAGTTCCTTGGTGTCCACATCACCAACAAACTATCATTGTCCAAACACACCAAGACAGTCATGAAGAGGGCACGATAACACCTATTTCCCCTCAGGAGACTGAAAAGATTTGGCATGGGTCCTCAGATCCTCAAAATGTTCTACAGTTGCACCATCGAGAGCATTGCCTTGGACTCCAGCCACCCTAGTCATAGACTGTTCTCTCTGCTACAGGAACGGGAAACGGTACCGGAGGACCAAGTCTAGATCATAAGACTCTTGAACAGTTAATCAAATGGCTACCCCCGCCCCTTTTTTACACTGCTGCTACTCTGTTTATTATCAATGCATAGTCATTTTACCTCTACCTACATGTACAGTTGAAATCGGAAGTTTACATACACTTGGAGTCATTAAAACTCGTTTTTTTAACCACTCCACAAATTTCTTGTTAACAAACTATAGTTTTGGCAAGTCGGTTAGGACATCTACTTTGTGCATGACAAGTAATTTTTCCAACAATTGTTTACTGACAGATTATTTCACTGTATTACAATTCAAGTGGGTCAGAAGTGTACATACACTAAGTTGACTGTGCCTTTAAACAGCTTGGAAAATTCCAGAAAATGATGTCATGGCTTTAGAAGCTTCTGATAGGCTAATTGACATAATTTGAGTCAATTCGAGGTGTACCTGAGGATGTGTTTCAAGGTCTAACTTCAAACTCAGTGCTACTTTGCTTGACATCACAGGAAAATCAAAAGAAATCAGCCAGGACCTCATAAAAAAATATTGTAGACCTCCACAAGTCTGGTTCATCCTTGAGAGCAATTTCCAAACGCCTGAAGATACCACGTTCATCTGTACAAACAATAGTATTCAGGTATAAACACCATGGGACTACACAGCCGTCATACCGTTCAGGAAGGAAGTGCGTTCTGTCTCCTAGAGATGAAAGTACTTTGGTGTGAGAAGTTCAAATCAATCTCAGAACAACAGCAAAGGACCCTGTGAAGATGCTGGAGGGAACATGTACAAAAGTATCTATATCCACAGTAAAACGAGTCCTATATCGACATAACCTAAAAGGCCGCTCAGCAAGGAAGAAGCCACTGCTACAAAACCGCCATAAAAGCCAGACTACGGTTTGCAACTACACATGGGGACAAAGATGGTACTTTTTGGAGAAATGTCCTCTGGTCTGATGAAACAAAAATAGAACCGTTTGGTCATAATGACCATCGTTTTGTGGAAAAAGGGGAAGGCTTGCAAGCCCAAGATCACCATCCCAACCGTGAGGCACGGGGGTGGCAGCATCATGTTGTGGGGGTGGCAGCATCATGAGAGAGAGCGAGCGAGACAGAGAGAGAGGGAGCGAGACAGAGAGAGAGCGAGCGAGACAGAGCGAGCGAGACAGAGCGAGCGAGACAGAGAGCGAGCGAGCGAGACAGAGAGAGAGGGAGCGAGACAGAGAGAGAGGGAGCGAGACAGAGAGAGAGGGAGCGAGACAGAGAGAGAGGGAGCGAGACAGAGAGAGGGAGCGAGCGAGCGAGACAGAGCGAGCGAGACAGAGAGCGAGCGAGCGAGCGAGACAGAGAGAGCGAGCGAGACCGAGAGAGAGAGCGAGACAGAGAGAGAGAGCGAGACAGAGAGAGCGAGCGAGACAGAGAGAGCGAGCGAGACAGAGAGAGAGAGCGAGACAGAGAGAGAGAGAGAGAGCGAGCGAGCGAGAGAGAGCGAGCGAGACAGAGAGAGAGAGCGAGCGAGACAGAGAGAGAGAGAGCGAGCGAGACAGAGAGAGAGAGAGCGAGACAGAGAGAGAGCGAGCGAGACAGAGAGAGAGAGAGAGCGAGACAGAGAGAGAGAGAGCGAGCGAGACAGAGAGAGAGAGAGAGCGAGACAGAGAGAGAGCGAGCGAGACAGAGAGAGAGCGAGCGAGACAGAGAGCGAGACAGAGACAGAGAGAGCGAGACAGAGAGAGAGAGAGCGAGACGAGACAGAGAGCGAGCAGAGAGAGAGCGAGCGAGACAGAGAGCGAGCGAGACAG
>NC_060175.1:16657946-16682946 GCF_021184085.1 Oncorhynchus gorbuscha | reverse complement strand
TCCCTGTAATACCTGTGGGATCAGTGTGAGTCTCTCTCTATTCACTAATACCCCCAGGCAGATGGGACTAACTACCTAACCCTCATGTTAAATACCTAGCCCTCATGTTAAATACCTAGCCCTCATGTTAAATACCTAGCCCTCATGTGTTAGAGGAAATTATGGTTGAAATGACTAGTTATGTATACATTCCAATCAGAACTGACTAGTCCAAATGCTATAATGTACTGTACATGTGAATTTTCTCTCTTGCTCCCATTCCCAATTGTATATAATGTAGTCAGGAGTTTAGTAACAACGAAGGTCTGTTCCTTAGTGCATTCAGTTGTACAAATCTCCAGGTGGCGGGAACGGCCCATCTCCAGATTGTCTAGAATGTTGATTTATACTGACTGGCCTGGACTTCGTGCTGATAACGCGAAGGCTCGAGAGCTAGAGGGCCCCTCTACTTGTGAAATAGATAGAATGTTTGGAAAACGCTGACGTCATTTTCAGTTTATAACCTGTGGAAAAATGTGTATGCGTTTAGTACTCTCTTGAAATAAACGCTGTTACCTTTGGCTTTTAAGACTGGTCTCAATCTACTTCATGCATAATTAATGAACTTACACCTCATTAATGAACTAGAACGAGTGCGAATCTGATTTGGCTATAAAACATACAGGAATTTAGAGATTCCACTATCATCATGTTAACTACCTAGCCCTCATGTTAACTACCTAGCCCTCATGTTAACTACCTAGCCCTCATGTTAACTACCTAGCCCTCATGTTAACTACCTAGCCCTCATGTTAACTACCTAGCCCTCATGTTAACTACCTAGCCCTCATGTTAACTACCTAGCCCTCATGTTAACTACCTAGCCCTCATGTTAACTACCTAGCCCTCATGTTAACTACCTAGCCCTCATGTTAACTACCTAGCCCTCATTACATTTAACATTACATTTAAGTCATTTAGCAGACGCTCTTATCCAGAGCGACTTACAAATTACTAGCCCTCATGTTAAATACCTAGCCCTCATGTTAAATACCTAGCCCTAATGTTAAATACCTAGCCCTAATGTTAAATACCTAGCCCTCATGTTAAATACCTAGCCCTCATGTTAAATACCTAGCCCTCATGTTAAATACCTAGCCCTCATGTTAAATACCTAGCCCTCATGTTAAATACCTTCTTCTACAGATGCACAATCGAGAGCATCCTGGCGGGCTGTATCACCGCCTGGTACGGAAACTGCTCCGCCCACAACCGTAAGGCTCTCCAGAGGGTAGTGAGGTCTGCACAACGCATCACCGGGGGCAAACTACCTGCCCTCCAGGACACCTACACCACCCGATGTCACAGGAAGGCCATAAAGATCATCAAGGACCCGAGCCACTGCCTGTTCACCCCGCTATCATCCAGAAGGCGAGGTCAGTATAGGTGCATCAAAGCTGGGACCGAGAGACTGAAAAACAGCTATCTCAAGGCCATCAGACTGTTAAACAGCCACCACTAACATTGAGTGGCTGCTGCCAACACACTGACTCAACTCCAGCCACTTTAATAATGGGAATTGATGGGAAATTATGTAAAATATATCACTAGCCACTTTAAACAATGCTACCTAATATAATGTTTACATACCCTACATTATTCATCTCATATGTATACGTATATACTGTACTCTAGATCATCTACTGCATCTTTATGTAATACATGTATCACTAGCCACTTTAACTATGCCACTTTGTTTACATACTCATCTCATATGTATATACTGCACTCAATATCATCTACTGTATCTTGCCTATGCTGCTCTGTACCATCACTCATTCATATATCTTTATGTACACATTCTTCATCCCTTTACACTTGTGTGTATAAGGTAGTAGTTTTGGAATTGTTAGTTAGATTACTTGTTGGTTATTACTGCATTGTCGGAACTAGAAGCACAAGCATTTCGCTACACTCGCATTAACATCTGCTAACCATGTGTATGTGACAAATACAATTGGATTTGATTTGATTAGCCCTCATGTTAAATACCTAGCCCTCATGGCCTGAGAACCACAACAAACCTCTCCAGGAATCCTTTTCATGGGAACCAGGGAGACGGATGGGGCTGAGAAAAGGGGGGTTTGATACATGGGGGGCGAGACATGGGGGGGTGAGAGAAAAAAGTGGATGGAGGAGGGAAGGGGGACATTATAGGAGTTCACTAGTGCATGTGTGTGAACAGTTAATGCCCATAATGCATCAGAAATGACTGACCAAAACAAATCGATGGCTCCAAGCATGCAACGAAACCATACCGCACTATCCCAGGGCAAACCATACCGCACTATCCCAGGCCAAACCATACCGCACTATCCCAGGCCAAACCATACCGCACTATCCCAGGCCAAACCATACCGCACTATCCCAGGCCAAACCATACCGCACTATCCCAGGCCAAACCATACCGCACTATTCCAGGCCAAACCATACCTCACTATCCCAGGCCAAACCATACCGCACTATCCCAGGCCAAACCATACCGCACTATCCCAGGCCAAACCATACCGCACTATCCCAGGCCCAAAGATAGAAGCCTGCATGAAACACACGTGACGGATGAATTGCATGATTAGCTCCCCAGACTGGCGGACATGGAAGTGACTCCCTGCTGTGTAAACTGGGAGACAAAGAGGATTTGGATCCAACATACATCTGCTCTGTAAGGACACTGTACCTATTGCTGCTTAGAGGCTGCTGGGTCTGTATAACAACACACACACTTTAACGAGTGAGAGACAGGTCCTTACGTTTAACATCTCATTAAAATGATGAAGTGTGCGCTTGTGCATGTGTGTGTATAAACAGTATAGAGAAGCAGGTTCCATGCCTAGTACCCATCTGGCCCCCTTGGAATTCACCTTGTCCCGGAGGCCCAGTCAGCACCCTGTGGGGGTCAGGGGAGAGGCAGGTGACCCCCATGTCGGTGACTGTGGCAGGACTCTCAGAGTCGTGAAAGAAACAGGAGTACGACTTGTCCTCTTCTAGGACGGCCAGGCCCAGGACTGATAGAGAGATCTGAGGGAGGTAGGGAGAAGATGTTAGAGGGAGGTAGAGCGAGAGAGAGCGAGAGAGAGCGAGAGAGAGCGAGAGAGCGAGAGAGAGAACGAGCTGGCTCGGATCTGCAAGGAGAATGTATATGATAACCATCTCTGATCTCTGCTGTAAAACTGGATGTAAAACAAGCAAACACTGCCAGCCAGGATCCAGCCAGGCTAAAACTATCAATCACAGTGTGAACATGAAGGAACAACCCTGTATAAAAGCATGTGCTCACATACCCATGTACTTGAACACACACACATGCACGCGCACACACACACACACACACAAAAATACACACATACAAACATACACGTATGCCCAGACTCACGTACCCACAGACACACGTACGCACAGACACACAGACATACACTTCTCTTCTCCTGCCGGCTGATGTTGGAGGGGCTGAGGGACTGGATGGTGAGACACTTCTGCTCCATGTCGAAGCTCCACAGCCACTGGCCTGCCTGGGCCCCGCGTGAACACTGAGCCTGCTGGCCACACCTACACATATCAATATGTTAATATCATCTCACATACTGATACATTACCATCGCCCAGACTACATCTACACAATACATGATCATATTATACTTTATTGATAGCAACATATTATTATTTAGTTTATTAGGTACACCACCATATTCACAAAAATCATTACGTGGCCATGGCTTGCTTTAAAAGCAGGCAGACAGGCATCTAGTTACTGTTAGACTGAGCTTGGCATGATCGTCGGTGACCAGCACGGCGAGTCCAGTATCTCAGAAAAGGCTGTCCTCCTGGACTTTTGACACACGACAGTGTCTAGAGTTTACAGAGACTGGCGCGACAAACAAAACATCCTGTCAGCGGCAGTCCTGGGGGCGAAAACAGCGCGACATCTCAGAACAGAGCGACATCTCAGAACGCACAACTAGTCAGTCATTGTCAGGGATGGGCTATTGCACCAGACGATCACATCGGGCTCCACTCCTATCAGCTAAAAACAAGAAGAAGCGACTCCAGTGGACACATCACTAACACTGGAAAATTGAGGAGTGGAAACACATCGCCTGGTCCAACGAATCCAGGTTTCTGCGGCGTCAAGCTGAAGGCAGAGTCAGGATTTGGCGTAAGCAGCATGAGTCCATGACCCATCCTGCTTGTCAACGGTACAGGCTGGTGACTGTGGTGTAATGGTGTGGGGAATGCTTTCCTGGCTCACGTTAGGTCCCTTGATAGCAATTGAGCAATGTTTCGATTCCCGAAGAATTCAGGCTGTTCTGGAGGCAAAGGTGGGTCCGACCCGGTACTAGATAGGTACCTAATAAACTGGTCACTGAGTGTAAATCATAATGTATACGTACAATATATTATCATACCATAATAGATGAATCATTACATTCACTATAGATACAAAAGTTGCTGACAGGTGTATAAAATAGAGCACACAGCCATGAAATCACCATAGGAAAACATTGGCAGTAGAATGGCCTTACTGAAGAGCTCCGTGACTTTCAACATGGCACCGCCATAGGATGCCACCTTTCTAACAAGTCAGCTCGTCACATTTCTGCCCTGCTAGAGCTGCCCCGGTCAACTGTAACTGCCGATTTGAGAAGTGGAAACATCTAGGAGCAACAACGGCTCAGCCGCAAAGTAGTAGGCCACACAAGTTCACAGAATGGGACCGTAGAGCGCTGAAGCGTGCAGCGCGTCTGTCCTCGGTTGCAACACTTACTACAGAGTTCCAAACTGCTTCTGGAAGCAACGTCAGCACAATAACTGTTCGTCGGGAGCTTCATGAAATAGGTTTCCATGACTGAGCAGCCACAAACAAACCACAAGCACCATGTACAATGCCAAGCATCGGCTGGAGTGGTGTAAAGCTCACCGCCAATCGACTCTAGAGCAGTGGAAACGTGTTCTCTGTAGTGATGAATCACACTTCACCATCTGGCAGTCTGACGGACGAATCTGGGCTTGGCGGATGGTAGGAGAACGCTACCTGCCCCGATGCATAGTGCCAACTGTAAAGTTTGATGGAGGAGGAATAAATGGTCTGTGGCTGGTTTTCATGGTTTCTGGCTAGGCCCATTAGTTCAGTGAAGGGAAATCTTAACGATGTAGCATTCAATGACATTCTCAACGATTCTATGTTTCCAACTTTGTGGCAACAGTTTGGAGAAGGCCCTTTCCTGTTTCAGCGCACAAAGCAAGGTCCATACAGAAATTGTCTCTCAAGGTTTGTGTGGAAGAACTTGACTGGCCTGCACAGAGCCCTGACCTCAACGAATACCTTTGAGATTAATTGCAACGCCGACTGCAACCAGGCCTAATCACCCAACATCAGTGCCCGACCTCACTAACGCATGTGGCTGAATGGAAGCAAAACCCCGCAGCAATGTTCCAACATCTAGTGGAAAACCTTCCCAGAGGAGTAGAGGCTGTTATAGCAGCAAAGGGGGCACCATATTAATGCCCCTGATTTTGGAACAAGATGTTTGATGAGCAGGTGTCCACATACATTTGGTAATGTAGTGTACATACAATGTACTATCAGCATAGCATACTGTTACAGAAATAGTACATACTTAGAATACACTGAGTGTACAAAACATAAGGAACACCTTCCTAATATTAGGTTGCATCCCCTTTAGCCCTCAGAACAGCCTAAATTCATCAAGGCATGGACTCTACAAGGTGTCGAAAGCATTCCCCAGGGGTGTTGGCCTGTGTTAACTGCAATGCTTCCCACAGTTGGCTGGATGTCCTTTGGGTGGTAGACCATTCTTCAAACACACGGGAAACTGTAGAGCGTACAAAACCCAGCAGCGTTGCAGTTCTTGACACAAACAGGTGTGCCTGGCACCAACTACCATACTCCCTTCAAAGGCACAGTATTTAACCTTGCCCATGGCACACATTTTATTTAACCTTTATTTAACTAGGCAAGTCAGTTAAGAACAAACTCTTATTTTCAATGACGGCCTAGAACAGTGGGTTAACTGCCTGTTCAAGGGCAGAACGACAGATTTGTACCTTGTCAGCTCGGGGATTTGAACTTGCAACCTTTCGGTTACTAGTCCAACGCTCTAACCACTAGGCTACTCTGACACAATTCATGTCTCAATTGTCTCAATCTACACTGATGTGAAGTGGATTTAACAAGTGACATCAAGGGATCATAGCTTTCACCTGGATTCATCTGGTCAGCCTATGTCATGGTATGAGCAGGTGTTCTTAATGTTTTGTACACTCAGTGTATATTATTATATAATGTAATGGATACATAATTGTCTTTACATCATAACACTATAGCACAGGAGGGGGAGAGAGGGGGAAACAGAGGGAGAGGGGAAATGGAGAGTCCGAGGGAGTTAGAATGGGAGGAGTAGAGGGGGGAGAAGGAAGTACGAGAAAGGAGGAAGAATGGGAGGAGGAGGAAGAGGAGGAAGAGAAGAGCAACATGGGAATTAGGGCCAAAGCGGTGATGGGAGAAATATACATTGACTGACTTTTCTTCTTTTTTTTAAAGAGACATCCTGATTGGTTTGAAATGGAGAAGAAAATAAGAAAATGTGAAAGGAAGACAGAAATAACAGAGAGAGGGGAGGGAGAGACAGGTGGTCAAGGTGCAGGACAAGAAGGGAGACACAAGGGGGATACGAGGGGGACACGAGGGGGATACGAGGGAGACACGAGGGGATGAGGGAGAGAGGAACAGATGGTAGTGATCCTGCTGAGTAAACAACTAACTGAAGCTTTTAAGATGACTTGGCAAAATCTGGTCAGAACAAGGAGCTGTGCCAGCATTCTATGTTGTTGTTGCCGGGCCGATGACTTCCTCGTATGTTGTTGCCGGGCCGATGAGTTCCTCGTATGTTGTTGCCGGGCCGATCACTTCCTCGTATGTTGTTGCCGGGCCGATCACTTCCTCGTATGTTGTTGCCGGGCCGATCACTTCCTCGTATGTTGTTGCCGGGCCGATCACTTCCTCGTATGTTGTTGCCGGGCCGATCACTTCCTCGTATGTTGTTGCCGGGCGATCACTTCCTCGTATGTTGTTGCCGGGCGATCACTTCCTCGTATGTTGTTGCCGGGCGATCACTTCCTCGTATGTTGTTGCCGGGCGATCACTTCCTCGTATGTTGTTGCCGGGCCGATCACTTCCTCGTATGTTGTTGCCGGGCCGATCACTTCCTCGTATGTTGTTGCCGGGCCGATCACTTCCTCGTATGTTGTTGCCGGGCCGATCACTTCTTCGTATGTTGTTGCCGGGCCGATCACCTCCTCGTATGTTGTTGCCGGGCCGATCACCTCCTCGTATGTTGTTGCCGGGCCGATCACTTCCTCGTATGTTGTTGCCGGGCCGATCACTTCCTCGTATGTTGTTGCCGGGCCGATCACTTCCTCGTATGTTGTTGCCGGGCCGATCACTTCCTCGTATGTTGTTGCCGGGCCGATCACTTCCTCGTATGTTGTTGCTGGGCCAACCAATTACTTCCTAATATGTTGTTTATGTGCTTAGTTGTGAGTGTATGGAGAAAAGCCTGGGTTTGGCTGCTGTAGCTACTACAAAAACGATTGCCCACTTAAATGAAGGTTAAATAAAATTAAATGATGCACATTGCAGAAATCGCTCTACCATATCCTGGTTGCTAAAATTGGGAGTTCAAACCCCCGAGCTGACGAGGTACAAATCTGTTGTTCTGCCATATCCTGGTTGCTAAAATTCTAATAGTTTAATTTCAGTTTATGTGACAAAACAAGCAAGTTTAATGTAGAGAATCATTCTACCATCTAAACCGCTGTGAAATATATTTAGCATAACCAACAATATTGTATTTTCAGCTGTTTGAAGCTGGTGTACAAAACCGAAAGTTAGACACAAAAACTAAACTTAAAAAACGGAAAGCTGCCGGGGCGGTAGCGTAGCCTAGTGGTTAGAGCGTTGGACGAGTAACCGGAAGGTTGTGAGTTCAAACCCCGAGCTGACAAGGTACAAATCTGTCGTCCTGCCCCTGAACAGGCAGTTAACCCACTGTTCCCAGGCCGTCATTGAAAATAAGAATGTGTTCTTAACTGACTTGCCTGGTTAAAAAAAAAAAGCATAGCGAACATAGAACAGACCGACTGCTTCCTATACGTGCTTTTAATGAGAATAACCAATCTATAACTCACTTTTCTATGTGAATTTTGTCAGGTCGTCCAAAAAGTTACATATTGTATAGTAGCCTTAAAACACGAGCAATACCTATGACTATCTACTGTATTTGACATGAGAGGTACCACAAACACAGTCCCTCCCAGCCGTAATATCTAGGGCCCTGAGTTTTCCTAGGCCACTTGACCTGACCAGGGAAACCTCTGGCTCTAGTTTGATATGTTGACCCTTTAACCAGGGCCAGGGTTGGGCGGATTACTTAAATGTAATTTGGTTACGGATTACATATGACTTGACAATAAAAGCAATTAGTTAGCTAATCCATTGGATTACTCAGAATTAGTGGCTTACCTCCCCTCCAGGACACACCATCCACAGTAGGGGTCATGGGCAGACAGACAGGCTTGGCAGTCCAGATGTCCGTGGCACTCAGCCACTGGCCTCTTCTGGAGCTATGGCCACATCAAAACAACAGGCAATATTCAGTCATTATGTGCAACGCATGGTAAACAATGAGACCCATTTCGGACACAGAACTATTGGCCAAAACTGTTGCCACTTACCTGATCGATAAAAGGATTGGATAGAAATAAAGCAATGTGGTGAAAATGTTGTAGAGTCTATGAGTACTTTGCATGAAGCCATTACTATAAACTGAACCTCGTCTCAATAGAGCCGTGGACGAGATTACTATAAACGAAAAAAGAGACTTGTTTCAGAGACACAGTCGTTGGCCACTGTGCCGTTGTGAAGGGAAGAAATTAAAGTTGTCGTGTTGGTAGTGTACTGTTGGTGTCAGAAGTGGGATTCATGTGTGTCAAACTGCCAATGAGCAGAGGACTTGGCAGGACAGCACCAACAAACAGATCTAGGAGCAGGCTAGTGTACTGTGCTTCTACACCTGCATTGCTTGCTGTTTGGGGTTTTAGGCTGGGTTTCTGTACAGCACTTTGAGATATCAGCTGATGTACGAAGGGCTATATAAATACATTTGATTTGATTTGATACTGTACCATGGTGGACGTCATGATGAAAAGGTGCTCCTCAGACTGATCCAGGAGCAGGTCTGAGCTGATGGCCGCGTTGGCCTGGATGGAGACGACGGCGTACTCCTCCACCTCACCGTTAGGGCCCAGAAACACCTGCAAAACAAACATTCACATTCAAAAGAAACCTATTAGGTACATTTAATTAAAGCAAACCAATAAAGGAGTACAGAACTAGGCTCACTCGTATGAAAGGAAAACATGCACACAGTGCTCCAATAGGGTTAGCCCAATTTAGGGAATTGTCAAGTGGGATCATTAGTTGTATTTTATTGAACCTTTAATTAACCAGGTAAGTCAGTTATGAACAAATTCTTATTTACAATGACAGCCTACACTGGCCAACCCAGACCACACTGGGCCAAATTGAGCCTGGATTCGAACCAGGGTGTCTGTGGTGATGCCTCTAGCACTAAGATGCAGTGCCTTAGACTGTTGTGCCACTCGGGGGCCTAATCATTAGCGAGGATCGCTACAATATTATAAAAGTTTGAGAAACCCTGATCTAGAGGAGTAGAAGAAGTTAATTTACTCGCTAAAATGCCGTCAGAATGTGGTTCTTATGATCAAACACCCCCTTCACCTACTTGGACTTCTCATTACCAAAACTTCAAAAAATCTCTAATTGGTAAAAAGTCAGATTTAATTGTAATATTTCACTTAAATATTTAAGGTTTCAGTGTTCTGTTTAACTCAGGCCTTTTCAATAGGGGAGCAAGGTAAACAAATATTTGAAATGGATTTGGGTATTACTTTTTGCACTGTTACGGTAATGAGAATTGGGTGTAAATTGTGGTAAAATGTATTATATCTGATCAAAAAACATAATGATAATGATATAGATAAGTACAGATCCTAATCTCAGTGTTCCTAGAGGGCATTTCATGAAAAATTACCAGAGAAATTTGGGGTCAAATGTCAGTTTCATGAGAATGACCCACTCTGACCCTCCTCCATCCACTAGAATAGGATTATCTCATCATGGCAAATTACTGGTGCATATCTCACCCTTGCAATCCCATCATCTGTCAGTTGCATTGTCTGAACACACACTGTACAGAACACAAACTCTGGGTTGAGCGCACACACCCATACATTCTGTGTCTAATTCACCTTATATGAAATTGCATTGATGGCCAATACAATCAATTGATTTCCCCAATACCAACTCTGTAATAGTTAGAGCTCACTGCTAATTCACCTAGCAGGTGTCAGTCATGTGCAGACCTTGGTTCAAATACATGTGTATTTAGGTATTTGTTATTTAAAATACTTCCATTCTTTTTATTTTCAAATAACGTGGTGCCGAATAAACTACTTCTATTAAAAGTATTAGAACATATTTAAGTATTTACCTATTAATAGCTTACTATTTAAAACTATTTTCAAATACATTATTTCAAATACCCTAGGACCAAACAGACCAGGGTTCAAATGCATGGGAGTATTTCATAAAATAAAATAAATGAAAAATACACTTGTCGATGCATTTGAATATTTTCAAATACATGCCAATATTCAACTAATACATATATTTTTTTAACTACGCATTAATACTTAGCGATTGAAATGGTATTTGAACCCAGATCTGATCATGTGCTGTAATATGCTACGTCCCAGAGGCATTCTGTATATAGTCTGGGACTACAGTAAGATGTAATATGCTACGTCCCAGAGGCATTCTGTATATAGTCTGGGACTACAGTAAGATGTAATATGCTACGTCCCAGAGGCATTCTGTATATAGTCTGGGACTACAGTAAGATGTAATATGCTACGTCCCAGAGGCATTCTGTATATAGTCTGGGACTACAGTAAGATGTAATATGCTACGTCCCAGAGGCATTCTGTATATAGTCTGGGACTACAGTAAGATGTAATATGCTACGTCCCAGAGGCATTCTGTATATAGTCTGGGACTACAGTAAGATGTAATATGCTACGTCCCAGAGGCATTCTGTATATAGTCTGGGACTACAGTAAGAGGGACAGTAGCAACAATGAGTGACAGAGTCATCATTCATCTGCGTGTATGGGTGCATGTATGGGTGCGTGCGTGTATGGGTGCGTGCGTGTATGGGTGCGTGCGTGTATGGGCGCGTGCGTGTATGGGCGCGTGCGTGTATGGGCGCGTGCGTGTATGGGCGCGTGCGTGTATGGGCGCGTGCGTGTATGGGCGCGTGCGTGTATGGGCGCGTGCGTGTATGGGCGCGTGCGTGTATGCGCGCATGTGCGTGCGTGCGTGCGTGCGTGCATGCGTGCGTGCATGCGTGCGTGCGTGTATGCGTGCGTGCGTGTATGCGTGCGTGTATGCGTGCGTGCGTGTATGCGTGTGTGTATGCGTGTATGCGTGCGTGTATGCGTGTATGCGTGCGTGCGTGTATGCGTGCGTGTATGCGTGCGTGTATGCGTGCGTGTATGCGTGCGTGTATGTGTGCGTGTATGTATGTATGCGTGATAGTCTATGGAAAGAGAATAGGGCATTCTATTTAGAACTCATTTCTATTTAGAACGCCACATTTCTATTCTATTTAGAACTCTATTTAGAACTCTATTTAGAACTCTATTTAGAACTCTATTTAGAACTCTATTTAGAACTCTATTTAGAACTCTATTTAGAACTCTATTTAGAACTCTATTTAGAACTCTATTTAGAACTCTATTTAGAACTCTATTTAGAACTCTATTTAGAACTCTATTTAGAACTCTGCTGTTTTTGCATTTATTTGCCAGTCAGTGACGACTGTGCCCTGTATGCACACACTGTGAGACTCAAACACAAAACACTGAGTCATGGAGTCCTAGTTAGACAGACATCATGAAGAACGGCCACATTGGCCAGTGTTGTTGTTATGTGGTCAGTGTGTAAAAATATTGTTAATGGGTGTCATTGTGCTCCCCTCCCTGCTCTGCTCCACCACACCCTGGTCACAACCGCAGCACAACCATTGACAAAAATGAAACAAAGTGCTAATTGTTAGCGCTAGTCACTATTCCCAATGAGAGTCTGGGAGTGAGAGAACTTGCTGTTACTAAATACTCTGATGCGGCTTCCTTGCCGACAGTGACAGTTGAACGGACTTGATGGGTTTTCACCAAGGCAGCAAGTTTAAACAACTGAGATGTCCCCTATGAGCCCCTGCCACATAACCCACTCAAATTCACATGTCTGGGTGATATAAACTCAACCCTTGGCACTAATGCATTTCAAGACCATATTTGAAGTGGGTTGTTTTTTTATTTTCCTAAGCCCTCTTTGTGTATCACTACCATGTTATGTTAACCCAAGCCCACTGTGTGTATCACTACCATGTTATGTTAACCCAAGCCCCCTGTGTGTATCACTACCATGTTATGTTAACCCAAGCCCTCTGTGTGTATCACTACCATGTTATGTTAACCCAAGCCCTCTGTGTGTATCACTACCATGTTATGTTAACCCAAGCCCCCTGTGTGTATCACTACCATGTTATGTTAACCCAAGCCCTAACCCAAGCATGTTATGTTAGCCCCTGTGTGTATCACTACCATGTTAACCCAAGCCCCCTGTGTTATCACTACCATGTTATGTTAACCCAAGCCCCTGTGTGTATCACTACCATGTTATGTTAACCCAAGCCCCTGTGTGTATCACTACCATGTTATGTTAACCCAAGCCCCCTGTGTGTATCACTACCATGTTATGTTAACCCAAGCCCCCTGTGTGTATCACTACCATGTTATGTTAACCCAAGCCCTCTGTGTGTATCACTACCATGTTATGTTAACCCAAGCCCCCTGTGTGTATCACTACTCTGTTAACCCAAGCCCTCTGTGTGTATCACTACCATGTTAGGTTAACCCAAATGTGTGTTATCCCCCTCTATTCCACCTCTCTTATTATCACAGGGCGTCGTCGTCTATATCAGAGGCCGGTACAGGGCGTCGTCGTCTATATCAGAGGCCGGTACAGGGCGTCGTCTATATCAGAGGCCGGTACAGGGTGTCGTCTATGTCCGAGCCCGGTACAGGGTGTCGTCTATGTCCGAGCCCGGTACAGGGTGTCGTCCGAGCCCGGTACAGGGTGTCTATGTCCGAGCCCGGTACAGGGTGTCGTCTAGCCCGGTACAGGGTGTCGTCTATGTCCGAGCCCGGTACAGGGTGTCGTCTATGTCCGAGCCCGGTACAGGGTGTCGTCGTCCGAGCCCGGTACATGTCCGAGCCCGGTACAGGGTGTCGTCTATGTCCGAGCCCGGTACAGGGTGTCGTCTATGTCCGAGCCCGGTACAGGGTGTCGTCTATGTCCGAGCCCGGTACAGGGTGTCGTCTATGTCCGAGCCCGGTACAGGGTGTCGTCTATGTCCGAGCCCGGTACAGGGTGTCGTCTATGTCCGAGCCCGGTACAGGGTGTCGTCTATGTCCGAGCCCGGTACAGGGTGTCGTCTATGTCCGAGCCCGGTACAGGGTGTCGTCTATGTCCGAGCCCGGTACAGGGTGTCGTCTATGTCCGAGCCCGGTACAGGGTGTCGTCTATGTCCGAGCCCGGTACAGGGTGTCGTCTATGTCCGAGCCCGGTACAGGGTGTCGTCTATGTCCGAGCCCGGTACAGGGTGTCGTCTATGTCCGAGCCCGGTACAGGGTGTCGTCTATGTCCGAGCCCAGGGTGGTATGTCCGGGTGTCGTCGTCTATGTCCGAGCCCGGTACAGGGTGTCGTCTATGTCCGAGCCCGGTACAGGGTGTCGTCTATGTCCGAGCCCGGTACAGGGTGTCGTCTATGTCCGAGCCCGGTACAGGGTGTCGTCTATGTCCGAGCCCGGTACAGGGTGTCGTCTATGTCCGAGCCCGGTACAGGGTGTCGTCTATGTCCGAGCCCGGTACAGGGTGTCGTCTATGTCCGAGGCTGGTACAGGGTGTGGTCTATATCCGAGACGGTACAGGGTGGATGTAGGAATATCGCTCCTAGTGTGTATGATTAATAAAGGTCTCAGTCTAGGCTGCCCATCTTCTATCAGTGCACTGGTTCATGTTGGAGCAACGCTGCCTTTCTCTGTTGTGGTTTACAAACAATACGTCTTACGAAAGAGGACAAAAAGAATAAATCAAGACGGGAAAGAAAGCAAGCGGTGAAAAAAATACATAAGAACAGCCAATCAAAGGAGAGAAAGAGCAGATTTCTCATTGTCCATAACAGTACCAGTGTTATCTGCACATCCAGGGAAAATCAAACACACCCAGAGCCACTTAAGGACAGATGCATTGGTTTGTTACCTGGTCCGGTTGGTCCGGTTTGCTCTAGCTATTATTTCTGGAGTGTTGACTTCAGTCTGCGTACTTATGGAAGGGTAAAAGTTCTGATCTCTGGCATACGTACTTATTTGTCTGTCTGGCTAGTTTTCTGTGAACATGTCTAGATCTACGTAGAGGCTGAGCTTAGGTTATTCAGGGATTATTAAAGGCTCACTTAATGCAATGGAATGTACTGGAAATGTACCGTATACAAAATGTACTGTATAACATACAAGACACAGAAACTCCCAGCATAGAACATGTCCAGTTTTAAAGGTGTACAACATATTGAGGACACCTTCCTAATATTGAGTTACACTCCCTTTTCCCCTCAGAACAGCCTCAATTCGTCTAGGCATGGACTCCACAAGGTGTCCAAAGTGTTCCACAGGGATGCTGGCCCATTTTGACTCCAATGCTTCCCACAGTTGTGTCAAGTTGGCTGAATGTCCTTTGGGTGGTGGACCATTCTTAATACACACAGGAAACTGTTGACCGTGAAAAATACAGCAGATTTGCAGTTCTTGACACAAACCGGTGTGCCTGGCACCTACTACCAGACCCTGTTCAAAGGCACTTACATTTTTTGTCTTGTCTATTCACCCTCTGAATGGCCCACATACACAATCCATGTCTCAATTTTCTCAAGGCATAAAAATCCTTATTTAACCCGTCTCCTCCCCTTCATCTACACTGATGGAAGCGGGTTTAACAAGTGACATCAATAAAGGATCATAATTTTCACCTGGATTCACCTGGTCAGTCTGTCATGGAAAGAGCAGGTGTCCTTAATGTTTTGTACACTCAATATAAATCGCTCCAATAGTTTTACCATCTCAAATTGTCTCTACCTTGCGCAGGTTTCCCTTGGAATCCCCCAGGAAGGCGATTGTATGTCCCGCCCTCAAGCTGACAGCCACGGCGGTGAGACGGGTGGATGGGCTGTCCAATATGGGCTCGGCTTCCACAGCCACCCGGCTGGCCATTGGACTGGGGGTGTGGTCTGAACCACATGGGTAGGCATCCAGGGTGTTCTATAATTCAAGAGGGAAATAATTAGAAAATTAATGTAATTTAGAGATGTATGGACACAATTTGTTAAATTAGGTGCAATTTATCAACTTCATTATGACAAATATTACCAGCTTATGAGTTCCTGCAACAAAAAACAATAGGGGTCAAGTAATAAACATTGGGATCTAACACTGTTGATAGGTACTTGTGTTGATGGTTTTATGTGGTGTTGGTGTATTGTTACTATTTGTAACAGAGTTTATGTTCACGGAACTAGAGCTAGCCTAGCATTACCACATCTCCCATCCCTCCATCTTCCTCCCTCTCACACACCTACTCCATCTCCCTTACATACACACACCCCCTCCCTCCCTCCCTCACACACACACACCCTCCCTCACACACACACACTCCCTCCCCTCCTCCCTCCCTCTCACACACACACACTCCCTCTCACACCCCCTCTCTCCCCTCCACACCCTCCCTCCCTCTCACACACACCCCCCTCCCTCCCTCCCTCACACACCCCTCCCCTCCCCTCCCTCCCTCCATCCCTCTCACACACCCATTCCATCCCTCTCACACACCCATTCCATCCCTCACACACCCATTCCATCCTCACACACCCTCTCCCTCACACCCCTCCCTCCTCTCCCTCCCTCTCACACAGACCCATTCCATCCCTCCCTCCCTCTCACACCCCCTCCCTCCCTCTCACACACCTCTCACACCCTCCCTCTCACACACCCCCTCCCTCCCTCTCCACACCCTCCTCCCTCTCACACCCCCTCCCTCCCTCTCACACACCCTCCCTCCCTCTCACACACCCCCTCCCTCCCTCTCACACACCCCCTCCCTCCCTCTCACACACCCATTCCCTCCCTCTCACACACCCATTCCCCCTCTCACACACCCATTCCCTCCCTCACACACCCATTCCCTCCCTCTCACACACCCATTCCCTCCCTCTCACACACCCATTCCATCCCTCTCACACACCCATTCCATCCCTCTCACACACCCATTCCATCCCTCTCACACACCCATTCCATCCTCTCACACACCCCTCCCTCTCACACACCCCTCCCTCCCTCTCACACACCCACTCCATCCATCTATCCATCCAGCTCCCTCCCTCTCACACCCCTCCCTCCATCTATCCATCCAGCTCCCTCCCTCTCACACCCCTCCCTCCCTCTCACACCCCCTCCCTCCCTCTCACACATCCCCTCCATCCATCTATCCATCCAGCTCCCTCCCTCTCACACCCCCTCCCTCCCTCACATACCTACTCCATCCATCTATCCATCCAGCTCCCTCCCTCTCACACACCCCCTCCCTCCCACACACCTACTCCATCCATCTATCCATCCAGCTCCTCCCTCTCACACACCCCCTCCCTCCATCTATCCATCCAGCTCCCTCCCTCTCACACACCCCCTCCCTCCCTCCCACACACCCACTCCATCCATCTATCCATCCAGCTCCCTCCCTCTCACACACCCCCTCCCTCCCTCCATCCATCCAGCTCCCTCCCTCTCACACACCCACTCCATCCATCTATCCATCCAGCTCCCTCCCCACACCCCCTCCCTCCCACACACCCACTCCATCCAGCTCCCTCCCTCTCACACACCCCTCCCTCTCACACACCCACTCCATCCATCTATCCATCCAGCTCCCTCCCTCTCACACACCCCCTCCCTCCCTCTCACACACCCACTCCATCCATCTATCCATCCAGCTCCCTCCCTCTCACACACCCCTCCCTCCCTCCACACCCACTCCATCCAGCTCCCACCCCTCACACATCCATCCCTCCCTCCTCTCACACACCCTCCCTCCCATCCATCTATCCATCCAGCTCCCTCCCTCTCACACACCCCCTCCCTCCCTCTCACACACCCACTCCATCCATCTATCCATCCAGCTCCCTCCATCTATCCATCCAGCTCCCTCCCTCTCACACATCCATCCCTCCCTCCCTATCCATCCAGCTCCCTCCTCCCCCCTCCCTCCCACACACCCACTCCATCCATCTATCCATCCAGCTCCCTCCCAATTCAATTCAAGGGGCTTTATTGGCATGGGAAACATATGTTTACAGTGCCAAAGCAAGTGAAGTAGATAATATACAAAAGTGAAATAAACAATCAAAATGAACAGTAAACATTACACACAGTTCATTTTATGTATATATACAGTGTTGTAACAAATGTACAAATGGTTAAAGTACAAAAGGGAAAATAAATTAGCATAAATATGGGTTGTATTTACAATGGTGTTTGTTCTTCACTGGTTGCCCTTTTCTTGTGACAACAGGTCACAAATCCTGCTGCTGTGATGGCACACTGGTATTTCAACCAACAGATATGAGAGTTTATCAAAATTGGATTTGTTTTTGAATTCTTTGTGGATCTGTTTAATCTGATGGAAATATGCGTCTCTAATATGGTCATCCATTGGACAGCAGGTTAGGAAGTGCAGCTCAGTTTCCACCTCATTTTGTGGGCAGTGAGCACATAGCCCATCTTCTCTTGAGAGCCATGTCTGCCTACGGCGGCCTTTCTCAATAGCGAGGCTATGCTCACTGAGTCTGTACATAGTCAAAGCTTTCCTTAAGTTTGGGTCAGTCACAGTGGTCAGGTATTCTGCCACTGTGTCCTCTCTGTTTAGGGCCAAATAGCATTCTAGTTTGCTCTGTTTCTTTGTTCATTCTTTCCAATGTGTCAAGTAATTATCTTTTTGTTTTCTCATGATATGATTGGGTCTAATTGTGCTGCTGTCCTGGGGCTCTGTGGGGTGTTTGTGTTTGTGAACAGAGCCCCAGGACCAGCTTGCTTAGGGGACTCTTCTCCAGGTTCATCTCTCTGTAGGTGATGGCTTTGTTATGGAAGGTTTGGGCTTCATTTTAGGTGGTTGTAGAATTTAACGGCGCTTTTCTGGATTTTGATCAATCGGTATCAGCCTAATTCTGCTCTGCGTGCATTATTTGGTGTTCTACGTTGTACACTGAGGATATTTTTGCAGAAATCTGCATGCAGAGTTTCAATTTAGTGTTTGTCCCATTTTGTGAATTCTTGGTTGGTGAGCGAGCCCCAGACCTCACAACCATAAAGGGCAATGGGCTCTAATATTCAAGTATTTTTAGCCAGATCCTAATTAGTATGTTGAATTTTATGTTCCTTTTGATGGCATAGAATGCCCTTCTTGCCTCGTCTCTCAGATCGTTCACAGCTTTGTGAAAGTTACCTGTGGCGGTGATGTTTAGGCCTCCCTCTCACACACCCACTCCGTTTCTCACACACACACACACACACACACACACACACACACACACACACACACACACACACACACACACACACACACACACACACACACACACACACACACACACACACACACACACACACACACACACACACACACACACACACACACACACACACACACACCTCATTTCCTCTCCCTTCCTCCCTGTACCATCTGCTTCCCTGTTGCAATCTCCCTCGTTCCGGTGTCAGTGGTGGGTGACTTTATCCATCCTTGTCAGTCCTGGTTAAATGTGGCCCTCTCACTAAGGCCAATGTCACGATCGATCCCCCCCCTACAATCCTATTACATTATCCTACTGTGTCCCAAATAGCACCCTATTCCGTTTGTAGTGCACTACTTTTGGAAGGGCCCATAGGGCTCTGGTCAAAAACAGTGCAATAAATAGGGAATAGGGTGCCATTTGGGACACGGACCCACCACACTAACGTTCCCCGAGCCCATCAGAAGGTAAACAGCATTCAGGGGTCAGAGGTTAACACCTCTTCTGTGTCCTTTATGGGGTGTATCATTAAATACACTGTGTCTCAGTGCCCACCCACTGAAGTCGGAGCGGTAGTCGTACACACACACCAGGGTCATTATGAGAAAGTAATCTAATTTAATTTCCCAAATAGAAGGATTACATTTGTCCATACTAAAATATCAAATTAAATTTCATAGAATTTCTAACATGGAGGTCACGTCGCAGAAGCTGAATGACCCTGGAAGCAACCAATCTAGTAGTAGAATTACAGTAAATCCTAAAGACATTCCGACTTGTTAAGAAACAACATCTTTATTGGTATATGTAGATTAAATGCAGTTCCACTATTTTACAGTCCCCTATTTGCCTGGTAACTTAAAACATGGTGACAGCATACATGTTACATTATCATCACTTCCTAAGTCTAATTCTACCAATAGTTTTAAGTATCTTTATGTATAATTTATGTTTATGTTTAAACATTTATGTTTATGTGTAATTTACTAATAATTTGTCCTGTCCAGATGAACAGGACAAATGCATAAAGCATCAGCAGACGATAAAACAAGGATCATTTGGCATCCAAATTGTTAGATTTTTAGAAGCAAGCACTGGGAGGTACCCATTGTTGCCTCATGACTTCCTCATAGTAGGTAGCCTAAATAGCAGCAATAAAATGATTGCAAACTAAAGTGCTAAAATAAGGCAAGCAGTTTTCAAATACTATTCTAAATCATTTCCAATACTTCACCTAGGCTCGATTGGAACTAATATAATAGTCGCAAAACGGCAAACCCTGTCCATCTGGCACTTCAGACAGGTTAAAGCAAACACTAAAAGATTTGGAAAGATTACAAACACTAATTGAACCCAGGACCGAATAAAATTAGGACCTGGCAAGTCAATCTACTCACCGACGGCAGGTTGGCGCAGTTGGATTTGACTTCGTACTCGATGTAGGCCGCCTCCCCCCCTTCCTCGGCACGGCCGAACTGCGTGTAGCACAGGTCCCTGGTGGAGTTGATCCTCTGGTCCAGATCGTCCAGGTTAAACATGCAGAGAGCAGAGTCCTCACTGGGCCGTGTGGACGAGGTCTGATGTGTGGAGAACACCCCCAGGAGCACCTCGGCTTTCCCAGCTTCGCCCCCACTCCCCCTGGGTGGTAGACCAAGGCGGACAGCTTGGAGTAGGTTGTAGCTCTTACCTGCTGCCGAGCGACAGGCCAGAGGAACTTCCACATACGAGTAGTAGGCCTGGTCATCCAGGCAGACGCGCGACACGTAGGTGCGGTACTCGCGCGACTGGGACTTGAGGTCACGCCGGTAGAAGAGGAAGTAGACATGCTGGCGCTGGGCAAAGGAGGCCACGAAGTGGTGGTCGTACTCTGAGAGGCGGCCCGCCACCGATAGCTTTGCAGTTTCTTCGTAGGAAAACACGGGCTCCTGGACTAGGTTGCGCGTGGAGATGGGTGGGTGGCTGCTGGTGTAGCCGCGGCCCACAAAGAGCACGGGCTGGCGGTCAGGGCGGGAGCGCACCACCAGGCCCACCGTGCTCACGTTGGGGTGGTTGGCTGCCACGTATTGCGTGTCCACAGGCCGCTCGGCTGAGAACAGCACCGTACCCACAGAGTCTAAACTCCGCTTCTGGCAGATGCCCTGGTTGACGCTGCCACATGTGATCAGTTCCATAGAGTAGGGGTCCACCAGCAAGAGCTTGTTGTGGTTGCTGGTGGGCCGCGCCTGTGGGCAGTTGCCCTCGGTGACGGGTGGAAGGCACTCACGGCTGTCCGTCACGGGTCCGGTGTCGAACCGGAGTTCGGCAGTCAGGTGGCGGTCCAGCTGGAAGAGGCGGTCCTGCGCCCCCACGTAGACACGTCCCACCGCAGGGTCCGGGTGCAGGGTCATGTGCTCAAAGAGGGTGTCGTTGCGGGTAAAGATGGGGTAGGGGGAGGAGGCCCAGGCCAGGCCATAGGAGGGCCAGCCGGCAGCTAGCAGCAGCAACAGTACTGGGGCTGGGACCGCCACCAGGACTGACAAACCACGTCGCACCATCCCCGGAGGCATGGCAACCAATCTGGCAACCCAGGAGAGAAAGCAAGGGATTCACACACTTCACAACCTAGATAGATAACATACTGTATATAGTTATGAGAAACATTAATATTCACATCATTTAACTTCAAGACATCAAATATACTGATAAACTACAGCTTATACCTAGATTAATGAATCAGAAAATGTTCCCCTCACCATTTGTTTCCAACAATGTGTTACAGAGGCATGTCACCCCTTGACCTCCCAGCAGCTTGGTTTGGTTAAAAACACCTCTCCTATGACACCAATCTGTAAAACAATGAGACAAACAGTTAATGTCTCTGTAAACCAAGGCACACCCGTTCAAGTACAATTTGAAATCAATAACGCACTTTTACAACATAAAATGGTACAATCAAGCCACTCGTCAAAAAACATTTTCCCCCATCAGCGCATTTTCATGACAAATTGGAGAAAAAGCATCTCAAATTCGGCATGCAAAAGTCCAAATTACCCCCTAATATCACAAAAACAACACCCACTGCATTGTGTACTTTGCATTGCCCAAACACCTCGGGTTAGCAACAAGTGTTAACACCAACACTCGTTACCCCAACACTAGAGTTAGCATGTTTCTTACTGAACAAATCCCTTCATAATGCAAACACAAACATAATGCAGAAATAATTAGTCATTTAATCCTGCTCCCGAAGTTACACACGTGACCAACCAGGGTTCGTCTCCAGTGCTTTACCCGAATGAATGATCCTAAAGCCTAGACGTCTTGGGTAAATCTCATGTCTCAGGTAAGGTTACTCATCACCAAACCACCTCTATAACAATACTATAGTTGTGCACTGTGTTGTCTTGATAGTCTGACTAAATGGAGCTCATTGGAAAGCATTCCCATTGAAATGCAAGTCAGACCTGCCTTTGCCCAACAACATCGTTTTCACTGGTCTAGGAACCCCTTAACACAAGTCGGGTCACACAGAGTCACACAGAGAACTTTCAGCACGCCAACGTTCAGCACGCCAACGTTCAGCACGCCAATGTTCAGCACGCCAACGTTCAGCACACAAACTTTCAGCCCTCCCCATTGCTACGAGGCAAAAGCACTTCATTTGAGCAGTCACTAACACCCCTAGATACTTTTATCACAGTCATTCCTGGCACCAACAAACTGAGTGTCTTAAATGTCACCCTATTCCCTATTTATTGCACTACTTTTGACCATAGGGCACAGGTCAAAAGTAGTGCACTATATAGGGAATAGGGTGACATTTGGGACAAATCCTCTCTCCACTTCTCCCTCTCCATTAACTGACGGCGCCAGAGGCAAAGTCTCTTGATTGATGCCTTAGTTAGTGAAAATTACCAGAACATTCAAAACATGCAATCCAAACATTAAGTCAGGATTCAGATGGAAGAAAAGAGACACTGACAAACACGAGCCAAAATACAGACCCTCCCCTTTAACCTGGCGAAAGAACAACAAGAACCACAATAGAATCGCTGTAAAAGAACAAACCCTGCCCACCTGGCACACCAGGCAGGCTAAAGCAAACGCTAAAAGTATTTGAAAGATTTCATATGGTATTTGAGTCCAGATTTGTTTGTGAGCGTGACTCCTGTTTGACTTGGACATGATAGGGGAACAGATGAATGGAGTGGTGATTAAATTCTCGTAGTTATCGAAATCGGATTTCCGCTCTAGGGGAAGTCGTTTTTTTCCCCGCTTTAGCCGGCGGGTTAGGTATCACTGTGTGAAAGGAGAGAGGTGAATGCGGGTTAGGTATCACTGTGTGAAAGGAGAGAGGTGAATGCGGGTTAGGTATCACTGTGTGAAAGGAGAGAGGTGAAAGCGGGTTAGGTATCACTGTGTGAAAGGAGAGAAGTGTGAGCGGGTTAGGTATCACTGTGTGAAAGGAGAGAAGTGAATGCGGGTTAGGTATCACTGTGTGAAAGGAGAGAAGTGAATGCGGGTTAGGTATCACTGTGTGAAAGGAGAGAAGTGAATGCGGGTTAGGTATCACTGTGTGAAAGGAGAGAGGTGAATGCGGGTTAGGTATCACTGTGTGAAAGGAGAGAAGTGAATGCGGGTTAGGTATCACTGTGTGAAAGGGAGAATGCGGGTTAGGTATCACTGTGTGAAAAAGGTGAATGCGGGTTAGGTATCACTGTGTGAAAGGAGAGGTTGTATCACTGTGTGAAAGGAGAGAGGTGCGGGTTAGGTATCACTGTATCACTGTGTGAAAGAGAGAAGTGAATGCGGGTTAGGTATCACTGTGTGAAAGGAGAGAGGTGAATGCGGGTTAGGTATCACTGTGTGAAAGGAGAGAGGTGAAAGCGGGTTAGGTATCACTGTGTGAAAGGAGAGAGGTGAAAGCGGGTTAGGTATCACTGTGTGAAAGGAGAGAAGTGAAAGCGGGTTAGGTATCACTGTGTGAAAGAAGAGAAGTGAAAGCGGGTTAGGTATCACTGTGTGAAAGGAGAGAAGTGAATGCGGGTTAGGTATCACTGTGTGAAAGGAGATATTTTATGGACAGATGAAACTACAGTTGAGTTGTTTGGAAGGAACACACAACACTCTGTGGAGAAAAAAAAGGCACAGAACACCAACATCAAAACCTCATCCCAACTGTAAAGTATGGTGTAGGGAACATCATGGTTTGGGGCTGCTTTGCTGCCTCAGGGCCTGGACAGCTTGCCAACGTCGACGGAAAAATTAATTTCCAAGTTTTTTGCAGGAGAATGTAAGGCTATCTGTCCGCCAAATGAAGCTCAACAGAAGTTGGGTGACGCAACAGGACCACGACCCAAAACACAGAACTAAATCTACAACAGAATGGCTTGAAAAGAAGAAAATACGCCTTCTGGAGTGGCCCAGTCAGAGTCCTGACCTTCTGGAGTGGCCCAGTCAGAGTCCTGACCTTCTGGAGTGGCCCAGTCAGAGTCCTGACCTTCTGGAGTGGCCCAGTCAGAGTCCTGACCTTCTGGAGTGTCCCAGTCAGAGTCCTGACCTTCTGGAGTGGCCCAGTCAGAGTCCTGACCTTCTGGAGTGGCCCAGTCAGAGTCCTGACCTTCTGGAGTGGCCCAGTCAGAGTCCTGACCTTCTGGAGTGGCCCAGTCAGAGTCCTGACCTTCTGGAGTGGCCCAGTCAGAGTCCTGACCTTCTGGAGTGGCCCAGTCAGAGTCCTGACCTTCTGGAGTGGCCCAGTCAGAGTCCTGACCTTCTGGAGTGGCCCAGTCAGAGTCCTGACCTTCTGGAGTGTCCCAGTCAGAGTCCTGACCTTCTGGAGTGTCCCAGTCAGAGTCCTGACCTTCTGGAGTGTCCCAGTCAGAGTCCTGACCTTCTGGAGTGTCCCAGTCAGAGTCCTGACCTTCTGGAGTGGCCCAGTCAGAGTCCTGACCTTCTGGAGTGGCCCAGTCAGAGTCCTGACCTTCTGGAGTGGCCCAGTCAGAGTCCTGACCTTCTGGAGTGGCCCAGTCAGAGTCCTGACCTTCTGGAGTGGCCCAGTCAGAGTCCTGACCTTCTGGAGTGTCCCAGTCAGAGTCCTGACCTTCTGGAGTGTCCCAGTCAGAGTCCTGACCTTCTGGAGTGTCCCAGTC